>NC_057802.1:370893837-370906828 GCF_018294505.1 Triticum aestivum
CATCTCGCAATGTGGTCAATAAACAGGATATTCACTTTAGAGCCATGGATAAGCAGGAACATAATCTTCTGTCCTATTCTCCAAGATGGACGGGCCTTCATTATTTGAGACCACCCATGAATTAGTATCTTTTCACCTCCAAGGGGAATGGAGTAGGTCGACATAAACATCATGTTGTGACCAAGCGCAAGTCTGACCCGACCATGGTCATGCATCTGTATAGGAACAATAGAACAGGGCAGTTTCTGTTTCAAGAAGATCACAGCTGTAAAACTATGTATAAGCAATAGTTTATGAACAACCTATATAACAAAAAACAGCTCGTACCATAAGTTTCTCGACATAGTTGGACCTGTTCAATGAGTGCAGCAGTGGCACACATATCCCACGTGGCCTTCCACCATTGAAACGCCCCACAAGGACCTCAAGACGATCAATAAAGTGTAGGAACTTGTGGATGTCGTCCCAGTCAACTTCAGTGCCATCAGTAATAGCCGAGTTGTTACAGAATAACAAACGAGCAGCCTGCTTAACTCTGAAAATACCTACACGTGCCACCAATTATAAGAAAATATTAGTTAGAAGTAGCATCTTCGTGAGAGATTCGTTGCTACTTCTAAAGTTAAATTGTGATTAGTTAGACAGAATAGGTGGATTAAGAAGTAATCGAGGCAACAAGCAAGAACCAGATACAAAACTAACATGGATGAACAATTGGAACGACGTCGGGGTGGAAGATCGCAGTGAAGATGAGACCAGGTTCTGCTATTTCCATCAACATTCGTGCGCCAACTTTCAGACCGTAACACTTGAGAAAGTTTATCCAACTTCGGCCATAAAAAAGCAGCGATCTTCTTGGTTCATGAACCCAACTCGGAACTTATATCCATGGCTTGTCTTCACTGTGACCATTAAGCTGGTGTATTCAGTTATGGCAAGGCCGAGCATCTTGAGTACATGTGTTCTGGCAGAGCAAATAATGCACTGCAGGAAAAATAATATGAGAACACAATGTATTCCCTATCCAAATCTAGAAATAACTTCCTCCTTCACATTAGTGTTGACCATCGTACTAGTAGTACCTTTTATCCAAATATAGCAATCCAAATTTCCAAATTAGTCGACAGCATGTTCAAAAAAACCCCACCCTCCTAGATAGAAAAGAGGATTCTAGGAACATACTGTGCGCGTTTTAAAATCCTGTGTTAGGATGAGAAGGAACAAGTGTGGCGTCTCGCCGAGGGCGCAGAAACCTATAGGGTCCTCGCACTTTGGGCACTGCAAATGAAACACACTAGATTCAGTAGGAAGAAAAATGCATCAATGGCGGCGGCTGCCATCCTAGGATTACCCGCGACCAAGGTACTTGGATGTATCGAGGATGGATGAAGAATTCGTACCTGGTTCTCTATGAGAAAACCCTATGCAATCGCCAAGAGGGGGTTTTCTCTGAACAAGCAGACGAGGGAGAAGGGGATTTAGGCCCAGTGAAATATTGTTGCTTCGTCCTACCAGCTTACTGCTAAAGCTGGAAGGGGGGGGGGGTTGTGATTTGACGGCTCATTGGGCATTACTGCGGCGCTACGACCGGGGTATGTCTACTGTGCAGTTGTGCACTCTAATTTGTGCATATGGCACGTGGCGTTGCCTAATGCCCCACATATCAGTGAAAGGAAGTAGAAAGACAGGATTAACTAGTTACACAAAAATATATTTTTGACAGAGAGATACTCCCTCTGTAAAGAAATGTACAAATCTTTTATATCACAACTTTATACATAAGAAAAATCAAGGGGAATATATATAACATATATAATTACAAAAACAGAGTTGTTTTTAACACAATATAGACGAGTTGGTGATGATGGTGTGCCTGCCATCCTGCAATATAGGCCGTCCGATTTATATCTGATGGATAGGAAGGAAACTATGGCGATTTTGCAAAAAGGTACCCACACACCTCTCCACATTTGCAAATAAGGCCTTCCCTCGTTCATCCTTTTCCCTCACAAGATAAAATACTCATACAAATGCATCTTGATGTTACGTGCAACGCACGTGCATTATGGGGGTTCAGCTGAGAATATAATACTCAGACAGTCTCACGGTTCTAGACTTTGGGCCGCAGGCCCACCCTGCATGTTTGGGGGCCCATGTGTTCTACCTCAGCGCTTTTCATATTGCAAGCGATCGGTACGGCGCTGGTTTTAGATGCTGTCGCAAGGCGAATACACAAAATTGAATAAAGCACGATAGCTGTTGGAATGAAATCGAACGACAGTTCCTAACTAGCAATCAGAGTTGCAATTCTATCAACGATATACCATGTGATAAATAATACTGTCATATTACTTATACACACAGGACACTTGTTTCACCATGCCAGATTATTACATCAAAATCTCTCAGAGGATAGATCAGTTCGGCAGTTGCGTGCTGCTACTGAAGAATTTCAAAGTTGATTTGGACCAGCTCTCCTTGCCGAGAAAGTTCGATTTTGAGATCATCCCCTACCGCAAGATATGATTTAGATTTGAACCTTGACCATCCTTTAGCATCGATCATCATGCGACCATCCTTTGTACTTACGGTATATTGAGCAGGTTCATTCACACCAAGGCTACGCATGGTAAGAGAAACTTGGCCGCTGTCGCCCGGATTGTTGAACGACTCCCTCGTTGCTTTAGGAATTCTCTGTTTGCAAACAAGACATACCCAAATAGTTAGATCAACACAGTGAATCATGTGAAACAACATGGAAAGAAAAAAGAACGAAATACTTGGGCGGCCAATGCTTACCAAGAAGGTGGACATGTCGGTTTTTGTAAGGACTTTGGTATATGAAGTGCGAACTGTAGCCCAGTCTGTTGCCTGTGCAACTACTCGTTCGGCTGCCGCTACACGGGCCGGAGCAGATGCAAGTGCAAGTGTTGGTGCAGGTGCCGAAGCCGCCGCTGGTGCCGGAGATGGTGCTCCTTGTAGAGCTGGTGCCGGTGTCGGAGCAGGTGCCGGTGTCGATGTACGATCCTCTGGTAGATCAGCCTGATCCGCTGACACGGTCGGTGCCCAATCCTCAGCTAGATCAGACTGAGCTGCTGCCGCTGTCAGTGCTAGAGCAACTGCCGGTGCTCGATCCGTTGTTGAAGGTGGTAGCGATGTGCGAGAAAGCGGCGATCATGTCTGGTCTGCTATGATCAGCTTTCTAACTTGACTGGCTTCGTGACCGTGATCCAGTTTTTTTCTTCATTTCTTTTAAACGCGAGAAGGACTAATTGTGGCGTTTTTGTTAAACCAAACTGCAGTTCATCATAGGGATTCAGCTTGTACTCAGACAACACACTGATCCAATTTTTTCCAGTAATATAAGTGATGGACAGTGCCTTCGTTACTGACACGACATAAGAAGTGAAACCTGCAAAAATAGCCATCGTAGAGCAAACCAAACGGTTTATTCTGTGATGAATGTCACATGGCGAAACCTGCATCGTAAAATTGCAGGAAAAGAAAGAAAACATGACATTAAATCAATAAGATTTAGACAGTAAATCAATAAGATTTGCTTGATGTGACATGAGTGAATCCTTACCAGGAAATCACTATGTTGAAGTACTAAACAGAAGATTGATCGTCCAACTATGGGTGGCATGCAGGGGCCCCGCCTACTCCCACAAGCAGGACAGTCCAAAGGTCGTGACAAATCGTATGGACCGAACATCCATGGGACTGGAAATCCTGGTGGGTGCGATAAACCCTGCAATGCATACAGATATTGGAGTGTAACCATAATTGATAAACCGTCCTCACAAAAAAGATGATCTGGATACTTCAAAATATACAGACTGAATTGAGTGGACAGACATTAACATAGACCATTCTCAGGACTGACCACACACTAATAAACAATACAGGGTTCACAAACACAAATCAAGTACTGAACAATATTACTTACTACAGACAAGCAAAGTTGCACTAATTAAACTCTGCAGACTTTTTCTTGCCACCGACCTACGGGATGAACCCCGCATAACTGACTAGGCCATGGACTTCGTGAGAGATGTCTACATGCACCATCACCATCTCGTCAACCTTGGAGAACCTAACAGAGTGGTCTTTCCACTCATAAACATGTTGATGAAGACAGGCCACATCAGATTTGTTGGGAAGCTTTACAAGAACCACACCCTTCGTAATTGAAGGCATAGCCAGGAAATTGTTGTGGTCAAGTACAGCCTCGAGAACATGCCTGACAACAATGCTACAGGAAAACACTAGTTCAGGACACGTGGCGACAAGGACACAGCAGCTGGATAGTTTAGCAGTAGAACTCATCCTCAGGTGTTCCAGTTCACACGGCATGACTTTGAGAACTTCATCTCCACCGTGGACCTGGTTCTGATTCAAACAGAAACCATATTTTATTACTACCTCCGTTCAGAAATATAAGATGATTTTCGATATTATACTCCATATATGACTACATATACGCAGAGAAATGAGTGAAAAAAGACACTAGAACATGTCTTCAAAGGCATGAGAGCAGAGGGATTACTTGCAATATCCATAACACAAGTTACTGAGGCAAATATACCCTCTTCAAAGGTAGCATTGATGTTCATAAAGTACTCCCTCCGTCCGAAAATTCTTGTCTTAGATTTGTCTAGATATGGATGTATCAAGTCACATTTTAGTATTAGATACATCCGTATCTAGACAAATCTAAGACAAGAAATTTGGGACAGAGGGAGTAGTTGAAAGTAATCTATAAGAAATCAGTGTCAACCTCTCGCATGTTTTGGTCAAAAGAGGAATTTAGAACCGTCATTTGGCACACAAAAATAACATGCAAGATCACCCAGAAAGTTGTACTAGTATTGCGTGTTAGATGAAAAAACACGATCAAGATCGAGAAAAAGATCGTCAAGAAGAGATATTACCTGGACTGCTTAATGAGGGATCCCGGAGAGGGGGGCTTGGACAGGGTGATGGCTTTGAGCTTGTCTGCGGTAGTCTCGGTGGGGTGCTTGCACTTCTTTGTACCATGAGCCTCGATGGTTTTGGCCAGAGCCATAGACATCACTTCGGCCGGTGCTCCAAAGAAACTGTCAAATAGAAATAAAAGAAAAGAAACCATAATCACAAACCCAAAAGAAGAAAAGAGAGGGAGTTATAGGATCGGCCTCGGGGTTGCAAGACCGGGCCTTGGCCAGAATCAACACCATTGATGCGCTCACCTTTCCTTCTTTGGGAGAGAAGAACAATGGCAGAAGCAGGTCGGGGTTTTCTTGAAGAAATGAGGAACAAGATGAGGGAGAAGCGAGTTGGGTAGAGAGGAAGCTGAGAGAGAAGAGTGAAATGATGGTTGCTTCGTCCATCCAACTTACTTCTGGAAAGGAGGTAGTTTTGTGATTTGACTGCTCTACTATGTCCGTCCAACTTACTGCTGGAAAGGAGGGAGTTTTGTGATTCGATCGGGGTAGTCTACTGTCACTCTACTATGGAGTAATTTAGTGCATGGCTGGTGGACCCCGATGCTAGCTGTCCCACATGTCGCTGAAAGTGAGTAATTTAGTGCATGGCTGGAGGAGGATCCGCACGGTAGATCGTGTCCACTGTTTTTTGAAGAAAAAATGATTACAGCAAGCGTTTCCACTCTTACGACGGAGTAGTGCGAAACACGGCAGCCACTTGAACATACACAGTGCTCCTACTACTAGGCATGTGCAGTGGTTCATACGTCAGTACTACATAATCTTCTTCCTAGTGTAGTAAGATATGACGACAACAAATGATGTTGTGTGCATCTCAACTATACGAACAGTAATGTAGTAACATAGTACCGCTTTTTCGACTGTCCGGTCGAGAATGAACGGTGAGATCGATGTTAATAGAACTAGGTCTACAACGCATGGAGAGTACGGTGCTATAGTACTCCACGAAACATGAACCATATGAAGCACAAATAGTGTTCGGCAGGGTGTATGAAGGGTGCACGGGATGGGAGCAAAAGTTCCCTTCTCGACCCACTTTTGGGTGTTTGGCAGAGTGCATGAAGGGTGCATGAGTTCACACTAGTAGGTTAACACAAATACACGAAGAGGAAACAACTATATTGAGATGAGATTGCAACCAAACACACCCACACGCTTTGTGCTACAGTGACTGATCTGCATCGTCTGAGTTTGATCCAACTGTCATGTTGCGCCGAGACATGGACATGCCCATGCAGAGGGCGCCTAAACACCACCAAAGTCCCTCTGCTTCTCGCGGCGCACGACGTTGGTGACGTAGGGGGTGAAACGACTGAAAGGCAATGCAATCTATGGGAAGGCGGAGGGAGCCAGCCGAGGAGCGGGGAATCTTTTGGTTTTCACCATGGCAAAACACCAGTCGACGATTTCTCACATCAGGGAGCAGTGGGTTTTACAGGCAGAGTCATCATGACTAATTGCTGCCGCGCCTGCTCCCGTCAATCAAAAAAATTAAAAATCCCGCCGCCCCTGCTCCCATCAATCAAAAAATTCAAAATCCTGCCGCACTCAAACACCAGAGCAACGCCGTGGTGGATATTTAAATTTACCTGTCGGCAAGTAGATAAAAAAAGGGTTGAAAAAACAAATGTGGCGGCGGCCTAGCTAATCGATCGAACTAGCCCAACTAGCTAGCCACCGTGCTTCACTGATGTACTCGGCGGGAAAGGTGGTCTTTCGTGATTTGACGACTCATTTACTTGCTTCGGCGAAAACGCACGGTAGGGCGTCCCACGTCAGGAAGAATATATGCGTGCACCACCCGGGAGGACCCCGAAACCGCGCGGTAGGGTGTGCCATGTCTTTGCACGTAGGAAAAATGTGCGTGTAAAAATTTACTGTATCAGATGTAGTACCTATGGTTTGACCTCGGGACCTAGCCAGTCGGTCGAAAACACCCCACTAGCCACACAGTTTCATCATGGTAACATGGCACGGAGGATAGGTGTGGTTAGCTCCATCTCGACCAGCCACAACGTTCTTGTTCTAGGCGATTCTTCTATTTTCCAAGCTTTTTTTAGTTGTAATAACACCACGGCAAGCTAGCGCCGCTCTTCGTGTGTGCCCGTGCAAAGGTTAGACAATGGAGGGAAGAGAGAGATCGCAGACCTGGGACCCACCAGTAAGTGAGTCAATGGTCATGCACGTGTTGACGAGGCACTCCCTCTACTCTACTCAACGTAATACTGTATAAAATCAAGTCATGGGACAAAGCCAACAACCGTTGTTGTTTCAGGCTATCGACTTACGCTTTGTAGTCCAGGTTGCCAGTTCGAATCTCGTCTTTCAGATTTGTTTGTTTTAGGTCCAAATTTGATTAATGACAAGTGGGAACCCCGTGTGTTGTTCCGATATTTCAATGGAGGATGGTTTTTTTGAACAAACACTTTGCGCGGTTAGACAAGTAACGGCACGAGTTACACGTATTTTGCAAGTTTACGAACAACAATGACAGCGGCATAAAATATCACATCCACCCCGCAGCTTAGATGCTATATGGTGATATGAGTTTTTACACCATTGGAAGTGAGATCCAATGGCTTGTGAGTAGTCTTTGTAATTATGCGCAATTTCCAAACTCTCCAAAGGTTTTTTTGCAAATAAAACATTCAGGCCTCGTGTGTGCCGCTGCATCTTGGATCTAATGGCTCCCCGTTGCTCATATTAGGTGCTCCTCGTAGCTTAATTACCCGCTACGGTGATATGAGCATCTATGTCGTATGATCACTGATCAGATGGCACATGCGTAGTACTTGTACTTTCTGTGCAATTCCCAAACTCTCTCAGCCGTATATTGCAAAAACATTCAAACCTCCTACTGTGGGCCATTAGATCTTCGTGAACTCGTATCACCATAGAATCTACGGTGCGGGAGCACCTCATATTCTCCCGTGCGAGAAAACATAAGGTGCTCTCGCAGCTTGGATGCTACGGTGATACGAGCTTCGAGGTCGTTTGATCTGAGATCCAATGGCATCTGAGCAGTCTTTGTGCTTGTAAGCAGTGGCCGAACTCTTTGGGGGCTTTTCTTCGAAAAACCATTCGAACCACCGAGGAGGTGTTGGGTCACAAATCCAACGGCTCCGAAGATCTTGTATCACCAAAGCATCTAAGGTGTGGTAGCACATGATATTCTTACATACAGGAGAATATGATGTCCTCCTTCATCTTAGATGCTACGATGATACGAGCTTCGAGGTCGTTGGATATGGGATCCAAGGGCATCTGAGTAGTTTTTGTACAAATTGTGTGCAATTCTCAAACTCATCAAGGTTTCCTGTAAAAATATTAAGACATCATGTGAGCTGCTATATCTCAGATCTACAAGCTCCAAGCAACTCGTATCGGCATATAGCATCTAAGTTATGGGGGCACATGATATTCTCCCAGGGAGGAGGGGTGGGGTGCACAACCAGTCGGTGGTTGGGAGGGTGGGGACAAATATAATCTAAACAACCCTAAACATAACTTCACAATTTTATCTAAGGTCGAGGGGTTGACCCCCGACAATCATAGCTCTGCCTAATTAAACACAACATTTGCATATACTGTAGTACTAGACTTAATATCCATGTTTCAGTTTCATGTTTGTTTTAAATATTGAATTGAGGACCATGCATGTCTTACATTTTACTCCCTTCGTTCCTAAATATTAGTCTTTTTAGAGATTTCAAATGGACTGGCATATACGGATGTATATAGACATATTTTAGAGTGTAGGTTCACTCATTTTGCTCCGTATGTAGTCGCTTGTTGAAATCTTTAAAAGACAAATATTTAGGAACAGAAGGAGTATTTTTGAATTCGTGTCATACATGCATGGTTCGGAAAAATAGATGCACTATACTTATTGGATTGTTGTTGTGTTCGTGTGTGGGTGTGTGTGTGTGTGTGTGTGTGGTCATATGCTTGATACATACAAAGTTTTCTCACCTCCATATTGTTCATCTTTTAAATTTGAATTTGCACTGAAAAACTTACTAGGGATACCATGAAATGTGAAATCCACGTTGAGATCACTATATCACAAACTCACTCTAATTCAACAACTCGTCATAAATCAATTACCACGTTGAGATTAGTATTTGCAAGGAAAATACGGGCATTGTAATACACATAGATTCGTTCGGCAATTTAAAAAGTTCCTTTCGTATTCTCGAATGGTAGGACCCAACGGCGTACCAGCCAGACCTTGGCTCGTGTTGATCCTAAAAAAAACGGGGCTCGTGTCCTTCTGGTAGCGTCCGTGGTACGCACATTAGGCAACCCCAACCAGTCGAGCCTCCGCGTTTTGAGTCGAAATATCTGGCGGCCAGAATTCCAGCACTAGGAAATTCCCCTCATGTCCCCGGTCCATAATGACTACCGATGAACAACGGAGGGATGCTTTAGTAACTAGACAACGTTACCTAGCGTGCCGAGCATGGTTCAATTCCCCCGATCGCCGCTCGCCAAGGTCACCCGTCAACTACATTGCCTAGTACTACTACTACTACACCAGGATGAGCACATAATTGAGCCTGTTTGTTCGTGCCTAGTACTTGAGTTAATATATCAGGCAATGCACTGGTACAGAGGGATTATCCTTTTGCTCTGCATATATAACTTGTCTGAAGTCTAACTAAGCAAAATATTTGACCAAATCCTTTCTTTAGAATTACAATCGGACAGATGTATGGCTTGAAAATTTATTGCATGATGCAGGTTATGATATTGTTTCGAATCCTGGATCTTAAATTTCAGAAAATCCAAAAGTGACCATAAATTCTTGAAACTGACCATGGTAACGTGATATGGCACAAATATTACTTCATAATTTTTTTATTCAATTTGAGACAATCTTCTTATGACAAGTTGCACAAATGAAGAGCCAAGGTATTTTGGAACAAAGACCTGTCACGTTAAGGCGAACGCTTTCACTATTGAAACTGTGGGCATTGGCGTGCCGCCACGAGTCCCGCTTCTCATCGGCCGGTGCCGTCCGAGCAAGCGTGTGAGTCGACGGGAGGCGTGCGAGCAGACCGCTGCGCCGGCTGACAGGGAGGCGTGCGAGCAGACCGCTGTGCAGGCTCACCGGCAGGCGAGCCCTTTGACTAGGCTCCGCCGCCCACCTTCGTCCCAACTGCTCCCACTTTTAATGTCGCAGTTTAAAATCAACCCCGCACAACCCGGTATCGCTACAATCTTCTCTCTTCCTCTCCGATTCTCCTATCGTCTACCTCCAACCAGCCTGACCTAAACGTACGCCATGCCGCATCACGATGGTCTGCCCTTAGTCTTCCAGTTTCCTGAGGAAGACACCCAACCGGAGTCTCAAGAATATAAGGCGCTTTGGGACGAGCTTCAACTGGCCTTGCGGGAAGACGCCGCGCCTGTCCCTGCTCGGAAAAATTCCGGCTCCCATCGCCCCGACTACGTCAACGCCCATCCCCGTGGCATTGATGGGCTGGGAGCCACACATTGTCGCCGAGCTTGATGCCACGGGGTTCCACGAGGTCCCCGCCGACTTTCACGCGCCCGTGCACCTGCTAGCGCATGCGCCTGCGTGTGCACTAACGCGCACGCCCGTGCCGATGCCCGTGCACCTGCCAGCGCATGCGCCTGCGTGTGCACTGACATGCGCGCCCGTGCCGGTGCCCGTGCACATGAATGTCTCTGCTGCGCCGTTGACAGCGCCTATCCCCGCGCGGGTGCCAGTGCCCCCCTCAGCGGCATGGATGGCCGCCGTCGACCGCTTCCTTGCACCAACGCCAGTCGCCTCCTCCCGCCAGTTGACTCGCTCCGAAGTCCAGAACATTTTGTCCTTCCTTGAAGCTAGGCCAACGTCCAGGAGTACGCCAACAACGGCGCAAGGCGCCGCCGTCGCCGTCGGTCAGTGGCCCGACGACACACAGAGCACGACAGTGGATCCGCTTCCCACTGCAAGACGCCCCCGCCGCCGCCGTGTAATCCAAATTTGCCATGAAAAACGTTCGGATTGCCATGCTTAAAATCCGAACGTTTATCATTTCCGTTTATTTTAGATCGATCGTCGTATAATTTAAAGTCGGAGTCAGACTGAATGAAATCTATGGTTTGATCGATTGAATGTTCTACGAGAGCCGTATCAAATTAAATATAAAATGTCATCAAGCCACATGTATTCCTTGTCATCCAACGACCTAGACTGCTTCAATGCCGAGCGCTCAACACGTTTAGCGTGCAGTTAATTTCATGCCAAAAATAGTGCTAATCACATAATAACACACAAATAATATCCTACTTAATATCCGCATGCACTTAATATACTTCCAAATTAACGTGCATTGCACGTACACACTGACTAGTGCTGCTAGCACATGAAACTGGTGTCGTAACTTGTGAACGCGTCCAGATATAGTCAACGGCAACATCGCCCGCGAGTTCTTCGTGTTTGCCCGTGCGTCTAAACGCAGAAGGGGAGGAGAGAGAGAGCACACATGGAACCCACCAGTAAGTGAAGGCGAATAGTACTAAAAATAATATTACATGTTATCCATTAAATAGGCTATGGTAATATAAAAACATTATGTGAACAAAGGGAGGTACAACAAACACTGCTATTCTACGTATGTTGCCTATTGACGTGCGGCTTGAAGCCCCTGGTCGCATACTCGATCCTCGTCCTTTATTTTTTAATTTGTACATGGGTCCAAATTTGTTTCATGACATGTGGGCCCCTCGGTGTGTAGTTTGTAGCACTTTAATTTGTGGGTCGAAATTTGTTCCATTCCAAGTGGACTATCGGTTTGTAGTTTTGTAGCTTATTTATAATAATTAAAGAGAACAACAGAGTTTTTGCAATAATACCATGGTGCGACGTTGAAGGCGAGAAAGGTCGTGCGAGAGAGCAATGACCGAGCCAGAGGGAAATCAACTAGGGGAGTTGCTGGGGTTGCAACGGTGTTTGGAGTAGTTGTGGGACGAATGCTACGAAAATATAATCTAAACCGACTAGAATAAATGCCTACACAAATTAATCCAAGGTTGGAGTGCCTCTCGCAATGTAAATAGCTCCGGCTTTGCGAGGGATGGAGAGGTAGCTTCAATGTGTGGAAGATACGGCGTGAGAAAGCGAGGTCAATCGAGAGACATATAGATAGAGAGACAAAGTGAGTGTGGTCCGACATTCATTGAAAAAATATATATGCTCTGGAGAGATATTGTCCGATTGAGCTTTTGGCAAGCGTGAGGGCTGTAAGATAGAGCTTGAGAGATGATCCAGTCACAGACGTGTAGATATATTTTGTGCGTGGGAGGAAGCAAGGTCAATCGATCACATAGGGTCGTCGTGCGATCGAAAGAGTGAGACAGGTTGGAGAGAGTGACCTAGATAGACAATGTGCGTGAGAGAGTATACAATGTGAATAAGTTGAACTGGGCTCAAACATGGTGATATATCATTTTTGTCCGAGAAAGAGCGAGGTCAATCGAGACATACAGAGAGAGAGAGAGAGACAGAGGGGGGGAGAGAGAGCGAGCGTGGCCCGCCATGAGGTCGAAAGAGTGGGGGCGGCTTCGATGGGCTGACATAGATAGACAATCTGCGTGAGAGAGTATATAGTGTATCGATCGAGGCCCGAACAGGGAGATATATCATTTGTGTGTGAAAGAAAATGAGGTTAAACGAGACTCAGATAAAGAGAGCGAGATTGAGCGAGGGTCGCCCGCCGTGCGGAAGAAAGAGTGAGACAGTCTCGAGGGAGTGACCAGGATATACAACGTGCGTGCGTGCGCACGAGAGGTTGGGGGGCTAGATAGGCAATGCATGTATTTAGCGCGAGAGGGTGAGAGGGAGAGGGAGAGAGAGAGAGAGAGCTCGGCATGGGGTGCAATGGCGGGTGTGTGAGGTAAATACATTTGGTAACAGAGTGGAAAAAGGGGGTTGTGTAGTTGAGAGAGTTAGAGATCGAAACATGGAGAGAAAGAATGGATGTGTGTTGGAA